>NC_057802.1:340797563-340813111 GCF_018294505.1 Triticum aestivum | reverse complement strand
GGAGTGCGGTGAGCGCGGCCAGGAGCGCAAGGTTCGGCGCTTGGCCACGACGGCCAACGGAGATGGGGAAATGGGGAAGCAGAGGGAATCGGCGCTGCTCACCAGGGATGGGACGATGGTGAGCTCGTACGGGGCCGGGGTGGACGGGTTGACGCGGATCGACGGCGGGGCCACGACGGCCGTGGCGAAGACAAACGATGAGGGCGGCGTCACCGTTGCTCCCCAAGCTCGATCCAGTGCGGTAGGCGACGGAGACGACCTTGGTGTAGCTGCAGGACACCTGGGGCGGTTCGGGGTGGCTCCGGTGTATGCGGACGACGACGGCGAGGCGACGACCGAGCTCGGTTGCGAGCATATTGAGAGGAGGAGGGGCGAGAGGGGGAATGGGATAGAGGTAGGGTTCGACGAGGGGGCTCGGGTGCGTCAAGTAGGCGCCGTGGGGGAGGGCGGATGGTTTCCACGGCGACATGCCTCGGCCACAGCCGGGGGATCTCTGCCACGATCCCCCCTGTGAACAGGAGGAAGGGGACGGTAGCTAGATGGGCCGGCCTGGTTGGCCTGGTGGCCAGCTGGGCCACGACTTAGTAGGGGGGCCTTTTTAGTCTATTTATTTTCTCTTTTGTTTTGTTTTTCTTTATAGTTTTTTTTATTTAATCTAATAACTGAGTATAGTTAAATGTGCCACTTAGCACATAAATACTAGGCAAGGTTTTTAAAGCAGCACCAAAAGTTCCAAATTATTTTGAATAGTTTTAACTATTTGTTTAAGTTGAAATGGTTCAAATAATTACTGGTGATTTAGTTTTAAATAGGTTTGGGCCACTTTTAAATATTCAAAAGAGGTTGGCTCCTACATGACAAACAGTTAGGGAATATTTTCAACACACCGAACATTTTTCCTTATCAGTTTGAAGAAATAAATTTTGACTTGTTATTGGAATTTGAATTTGAATCGGTTTCGAACTAACGCGAGATTAGCAACAATAATCGAAGTGACGTGGGATCACTAGTGTAAGTATCTAGTGCCCCTTAGTGATTTTGGTGTATTGAAGACTTATAGGTTAAGGTACTAATGTGTTTATGAGTGTACACAGATCTATAAGTCTATGAGGAGTTTGATATTTACAGAGAAAGTCAACCCCTAAAAATGAATTTCTTCGACTGAAGACTTTGGATTTCTGAAGACTTTCTGAGGACTTTGAAAGTGAAGAAATTGGTGTGACCTTGAAGACTTGGTATTCATTTGAGAAACATGAAGCGTGAAGACTTTTGTTTTCGTAGTTTCATTTTCCCTTTCTTGAGTCATAGGAAACACCGTACTGTTAAAGGGGGTCAAGGAAATACTAAGGAAAAATTTCCATGTGATGCTCAACTCAAAATCCTACACCTACCAATCCCTTCGAGTGAAGCCTTTGGAAATCTCAAACAGTTCAGTCATATTGTTCAGTGACAGAGACGAAGTTCTTCTGGTCTCTGAGGAATTTGTTCTGACTGAGGAGTTAGGAATTCGCCAGTGCGGATTGCCTACACAGTGAGGAACATGATAGCCCTGAGGAATTTGATACTCAAATTTCCGACCGTTGCTGTGCTATGCGCCAGCTGTCCCAAAATATCTACCCACCTAACGGTCATATCATTGAAGGGCATTTATGTCTTATCATGTCGGGCTGCTCCCTAGGCTATAAATAGCCGCCCCCTACAACCACTAGCCGGTTAGCTGCTCCGAGAGAAACTGACACTTGTCATTTGAGAGCATCCCATCCTCCGAGGACTTTGAGCGAAAATCATCAAGTGAGGAAAACCCAAACCCAAACACCTACAAACCCAAAGTGATTGAGCATCACTGAAGAGGTTGATCCTGCGTGGATCCGACGCTTGTTACCTTTGAAGACTGTGCTTCTTCCAGACGGTTAGGCGTCATGGTCTAGAGCATCCAAGAGGAATTGTGGATCGCCGAGTGACCGAGTTTGTGAAGGTTCAGAAGTCACCTGAAGACTTACCACGGGTGATTGGACGAGGTCTGTGTGACCTTAGTTCAAGGAGAATACGGTGAGGACTGTGTGTCCTCAGGTTTAAATACCTAGCCGCTCCAACCAGATGTACAACTGAGACAGCAGTTGGAACTGGTCTACCAAATCATTGTCTTCACCAAGCGAACTGGTTCTATTTCCTCAACTCTTTCATTTCCTCATAACTGTGTTGTGCAGTTATTCATATCTGTGTTTGAAGACTTTGACTGAAGACTTTCTCAATTTCCTAAGTTCAATTTCTTCAGTCTGTTTGTCTTCATCCTGTGTTATCTTGTGTTTACGCTTTCTGTACTCTGTGCTTGTCTTCATTTCATCATGATGACCATACTTGTGTTCTGCTATGCATACTTTTGAGTACTTATTCCGCTGCAAGTAGTTCTTCGCTAAGGAATTTCCTCACTGGCAAATTCCTCAGTGAAGAATTCATAAAAATCGCCTATTCACCCCCCTCTAGTCGATATAATGCACTTTCAATTGGTATCAGAGCAAGGTACTCCCTTGTTCTGTGTGATTTTGGTTTAACCGCCTGGAGTTTTAGTTATGTCGACCGCAGGTATGAAGAATGTGATATGCCCCATCTTTGACGGTCATGATTATCCCAAGTGGAAGGCCATGATGAGGAAGCGCCTCATGGCACTGAATAGCGAGCTGTGGACCGTCACTGAGATTGGTCTTACCGATCTATGCAAGATGGCGGACACTGATGATATTCGCAAGTACACTCGACTTGACATCATGGCGAAGGATATCATCTGTTCGTGCCTATCCAGAGATGAATTCAGGCGCATTATGCATCTGCAATCCGAAGCTTATCTGGGACCGAATCTCTGACGCCTATGAAGGTCATCGAACTTGTCATGATCCCTGGTTTCAGGATTTCAAGGAATCACCCAAAACGATGACTTTCGAACCTGAACCATGATCTTCTGCACCATGCCTCATGGCAAAAGGTGCCAAGGTAACCGAATGTTCCTCATCCGAGTCTAGTGATGATGAATCTGATGATGATTTTGGACCTAGCTATACCAAGCTTGTTTGTATTGCCACTAAACAACAAAAGGCCTTGGAAAAGGTTCAAAACATGCTAGATAAAAGTGATGATATGTTGGGTGAAGAAATGGATCGCACTAAAACCTTGACTGAAAATCTTCAGAGACTTCAGTCTAGATTTGACAACCTTCAAGGTCATCATAACACTCTCTTATCTGATCATGAGAAGCTTTCTTATGAATTTCTTCAAAGAAAGCAAGATCTTGAGAAGCTAAGAGTGAGTTATGAAGATCTTCAGAAGGAGCGCGATTCATTACTTGCTCAATAAATCAGCGCTGCTCAGGAAGAATTTGTTCCTCCATGTTTGAAATACATTGAACGCGAATCTGCTAATTCTTCACCTGAATGTTCAAATGCTTCTAATGCTACAAATTCTTCAACTGTCTCTGCTATCACTAATTCCTCATCTGAGGACATTGCTAGTATCGCTGACGATGCAAGGCTGAAGAAATTGTATGTGACAGGCATGTACAAAAGCCTCAAAGGGCATCAGACTCTTTGTGATGTGCTTAAAAAGCAGATCCTCAACAGGAACCCTAGGAAAGAGGGTATTGCCTTTGAGGGGAAACTCAATGCTGATGGTACATATTGGAAGCCTGAGCAGTACCCCAAAACCTCATGGGTTGCTGCAAAGGGACCTGCAGTTGATCCATCTAATTTATCTGGCTTTACATGTGAATCTTCTCATTCTTCTGATGAGTCATTTGACTCCAACTATAAACTGTTTAAAAATCAGAATGGTGAAGTATTTGCTAGATATGTTGGCACTAACTGCAGGAACGGTTCTCCTATGAAGAAAATCTGGGTTCCCAAAAGGTGCCTTGAAAGTCTTCAGGTAAATGTCCTCATGACACCACCTGTGAAGAATAGGAACCCCAGATCAAATTCTTCATATGGACCAAATTCTTCACATGGATCCAAGTCCTCATACGGATGGAATTCCTCACGTGGATCATATTCCTCAAAAGGATCAAAGTCCTCATATGAACATCATCGTGTTAACAACTCTGTTTCGCAGGGAAGAGCCAAGGGCTATGAATATGAGCATTATTCTTCTAACCATTATGTTCATAAGTCCTCGAAGAATTTCTCTGCTTATTCATATGCTTACCCTAACTCCTCTTATGTGAAACGAAATGGATTGGCTTCTATGCAACCTTTCTCGTATGGAGCTCGCAGAGTGATGAACTCTTTGCCATCCCTTCAGATGTGGGTGGTGAAGAAAAAGAACTAATCGTTTATGCAAGGTCAGGTCTCCAGACGTACTTAAACGTCTAAAGAATTTGCTGGAGACCTGAAAAGTGCATGAAAGGACGCAGGCTAATCATGAAGAAATGAACTTTCATTTCTCACGTCCTCATACTGTTTTAACTGTTGCATTGCTTGATGAAATTGGTCTGATGAATTGTGATGTCATATTCTTCACTGATGAAGTATATGAAGTTTGTAAGCTGCACTAATTCATCTGCAGGATGATCAACCCAAAGCCACTGAGTGGGTCCTCAATAGTGGATGTACAAATCACATGACTGGTGACAAGAATCTATTGATGGATGCTCCCTTATCACCATCGCATCTGAAGCATATCATCTTCGCTGACAAAGGCAAAAGTCAGGTATTGGGTCTAGGTAAGGTTGCGATCACAAAGGATCGACACATGGACAAAGTCATGCTTGTCGAGTCCTTAGGATACAACCTCATGTCTGTCTCAATGCTTTGTGATCTTGATATGGTTGTTGTCTTTGGCAAGTATCGTTGTGTTGTGGTTATGGAAGCTGACAATTCCAAAGTCTTCGAAGGTTTTAGGAGAGGAGACTTGTATATTGTTGATTTCTCTACAGGACCGCAACCAGCCGTGTGCCTACTTGCAAAAGCTTCAGAAGGCTGGCTATGGCATCGACGACTTGGTCATGCAGGCATGAGGAATTTGCACACACTTGCGAAGAAGAAGCACGTCATTGGCATTGAGAATGTCAAATTCCTCAAGGATCACTTATGCGGAGCCTGTGAAGCTGGAAAGATGACCAAGGCTAAGCATCCAGCAAAGACTATCATGACCACTACTCGACCATTTGAATTGCTTCATATGGATCTCTTCGGTCCTAACCATTACTCAGCAGTCACAAATGATGCATCTCTCCATGGCTTTGTTATTGTTGATGATTACTCTCGTTACACTTGGGTACATATTGTCACTTACAAACATCAAGTGCAGGAAGTCTTCAAACGATTTTCCTCGAGGGCTTCAACCAACTTTGGTGTGAAAATCAAGCACATCGGAAGTGACAATGGAACCAAGTTCAAGAATTCTGGTCTTGATGACTATCTTGATGAACTTGGTATTACTCATGAGTTATCTGCTCCTTACACTCCTCGGCAGAATGGCGTCGTGGAGCGCAAGAACAGAACTCTTGTTGAGATGGCTCGCACTATGCTTGATGAGTACAAGACGCCTCGTCACTTCTGGATTGAGGCAATTTATACTGCGTGCCACATCATCAACAGAGTATATCTTCACAAATTCTTCAAGAAGACTGCCTATGAACTCCTCACTGACAAGAAACCCAATGTGAGTTATTTCAAAGTCTTCGGTGCTAAATGTTGGATTAGAGATCCTCATCACAATGCTAAATTTGCACCGAAAGCACATGAAGGTTTTATGCTTGGTTACGGAAAGGACTCGCACACCTACAGAGTCTTCAACAACGTTCTTCACAAGGTTGTTGAAACTGTAGATGTGCGGTTCGATGAAACTAATGGCTCGCAAAGAGAGCACCTACCCTCTGTGATAGATGAACCAGCACCCAAGGAAACTATCAAGTTCAAGGCTACTGAGGATGTCATTCCTACCGAAGAATCTGCTGAAGAATTCATTCCAGAACGTGAAGAACGTCGAGCTAATGCACCTGAAGAAAATGCCGAAGAAAATGCCAATCAAATTCCTCGACGACAACCAACTCATCCTCGCGTTGCAAAAGAAGTGCAAGTTGAAAAAATCATTGATGACATTGAAGCACCAGGTCCTCTCACACGCTCAAAAGCTTCACATTTATCAAACTTTTGTGGGCACTATGCTTTTGTCTCTATCACAGAGCCCACTAAGGTAGATGAAGCATTTCTGGAGCCTGAGTGGATTCAGGCCATGCAAGAAGAATTACATCAATTCGAGCTCAACAACGTCTCGGAACTGGTTAAACGTCCAGATCCTCGCAAGCACAATATCATTGGCACAAAGTGGATCTACCGCAACAAGCAAGATGAAAATGGCCTTGTGGTGAGGATTAAGACACGGCTTGTAGCTCAAGGCTACACACAGGTTGAAGGAATTGATTTCGATGAAACTTTTGCACCTGTTGCTAGACTTGAAGCTATTCGCATATTACTTGCTTATGCTAACCATCATGATATCACTTTATATCAAATGGATGTGAAAAGTGCATTCCTCAATGGTAAGCTTGAGGAAGAAGTATATGTTGCTCAACCCCCAGGTTTTGAAGATCCAAAGCATCCTGACAAAGTCTTCAGACTCAATAAGGCCCTCTATGGCCTCAAGCAGGCCCCTCGGGATGGTATGATACTTTGAAGGAATTCCTCATGTAGAAAGGCTTCAAACCTGGTTCACTCGACCCTACTCTTTTCACTAAATCTTATGATGGTGAGTTGTTTGTGTGCCAAATATATGTTGATGATATTATCTTTGGTTGTACTGACCAACGTTATAGTGATGAATTTGCCTATATGATGAGTGAAGAATATCAAATGTCTATGATGGGAGAGTTGAAATTCTTCTTAGGTCTTCAAATTCATCAACAGCGCAATGACATATTCATATCTCAGGAGAAATACCTCAAGGATGTACTGAGGAAATTCGGCATGCAAGATTGCAAAGGCGTCAAAATTCCGATGCCCACAAATGGCCATCTGTGCACTGATGAAAATGGTATTGACTTCGATCAAAAGGTATACCGCTCCATGATTGGTTCTTTATTGTATTTATGTGCATCTAGGCCAGATATTATGCTTAGTGTTTGCATGTGTGCCCGATTTCAAGCTACACCGAAGGAATCACACCATAAGGCTCTGAAACATATTCTTCGATATCTAGCTCACACACCAACACTTGGATTATAGTACCCCAAGGGCTCGGATTTTGATCCCATTGGATATTCTGACTCTGACTATGCTGGTGATCGTGTGGACCGCAAGTCAACATCTGGTACATGTCATTTCCTCGGACGATCTTTGGTCTGTTGGTCCTCGAAGAAACAGAACTGCGTATCACTGTGTACTGCTGAAGCTGAGTACATTGCTGCTGGTTCTTGCTGTGCTCAATTGCTGTGGATGAAGCAAACTCTCAAGGACTAAGGCGTCAACGTGAAGAATGTGCCTCTCTTCTGTGACAATGAGAGTGCCATCAAGATTGCTCACAACCCAGTTCAACACTCGAAGACAAAGCACATTCAGATTCGTCATCATTTTCTTCGCGATCATGTGTTGAAGGGCGACATTTCTATTGAGCATGTGAAGACTGAAGAACAGCTAGCCGATATCTTCACAAAGCCCTTGGATGAGAAGAGATTTAGCAAGTTGCGGTGTGAGCTAAATATCCTAGAATCTTCGAATGTTCTTTGAAAAGGACACTCATCCTAACACTTATGCAAAATTGATGACTTAGATGTGCAACACATGAAGAAACATTTTTCTTCAATCAATGAAGAATAACACTCTAAGTGTGAAGAAATTAATGAAGAATTTGATTCGCAGAGCCCTACGACAATTGTACGCGGTGTCTGAAATCAGCATTCTTATACGGTGGGTCACGCCACCACAAAAGTTGAAAATCTTCAATTTGAGTTTTTCCTTAGTTTTTGAAATTACTCAGTTGTTCATGTTCTTCAACTTTGCATTGTCTTCACCTTCTCCGTCGTTTTTCTTCATTGGCTATATATATATATATATATATATATATATATATATATATATATGAGTTTATGTCCTCTACAGCATTCACTTATGGCTAATTCTTCAAGTTGGTTTTTCTGCTAAGTGAATGTGATCGGACCCTTCCCCCTCTATGCTATACTCAACCCAATCTATTCAAAAATTCTTCATGTGCGTTCTATTTGAAACTCGTTCAAAATCTTCACTGTGTCCTTGTCAGCTGAAGAATTTGCGAACGGAACTTTTAACTTATCTTATCCAAATTTTCGGCTTTGCCGCTCAAACCGTTTCGCATCCCACGAAATACTTATCTATTCAACCACGATCTAACACGATCTCCACTTCTCGGTACGTGGGTGACACATGTCAAGCGAATGAGAAGGGTCAGGGGCACGTTCGTCCAAAATCTTCGGGCGAACAGTTTTTCACCGTGGCTATAAATACCCCCTCTCCCCTTCTTCACTTCCTTTACTCCGCTCGACCTTTCTCCAGCTCAAGCTTCTCAAACCCTAGCGCCGCCGCTACTTCATCGTCGCCGGTAAGGAAGAGCTTCACTGCCTCGACCTCATCGCCGTCGTACTCGCGCCGGCCGCGGAAATCTTCACTCCGCCGCCGCCGCAACCGTCTTCCTCCGCCGAGTTAGGGCGTGGAAGATCTGCACAGACGAACTTCTCATCTCTACCTCACAGTTCATCGTGTTCATCGTTCAGGGTAATTAAAAGTTACTTTTACTGCCCTCTTTGATTCAAATGATTTCTACAAAATCTTCAAAGGTGTTTATTCTTCAAATTCTTCACACACTAAACACCTCACATGCCATCTGTTCTTGATTCGTTTCTCTAAGCAATAATTTTTCTTCAAGATTCCTCAATTGTGTGGATCTTCGATCTATACAACTCTGGAACCTAAGACAAAGAACGCTTAGTGAAATTCTTCAAGACTCATCTGGCCAATTCCTCACGCTGCTCCTGCTCCTCCAAAGTCCTCAGCTGCTCCGACCAAATCCTCAGCACCTGTGCATCTTGCCACGTGCCAAAGGACTACAGGCATCTCTATTGCCTCAGGAGCTTCAGCTAGTTCCTCAGCTGCACCAAATTCTTCAACAGGACCCTCTCTGCTGAAGACAAAGACCACTGCTAGACGAGGCTCTCGCCTAAGTCCTCACAAGAAGCAGGTCGCCTTCCAAGTGCCGTCTGAAGAAGACGAAGCTGATGATGAAGAACTTGCTGAAATCATCGGAGATAGGCAAGTCAGGGCCGCTAGTGCCTCTGCTTTTGGATCCAAAGTTGATCCTCGATTACATTGATCTCTGGCACAAGGACCCAAACACTCCTATGCCTGACTTCAAGCTGACTCCTGGCCAAAGTCATATGCTGACTGCCTTCATCCAAGAAGAGAAATGGAAATTTGAGAAGGCCAGGCAGGTCAAGAAAGCGCAGTACAGGAAGGAGAAATTCCTGAAGAACAACGTTGTCTCTATGACAACTGATGAACTTGTGAAGATCCAGTCTGAAATGAAAGTCCCCAGTGATGATTTCAATGCTTACTATGCTGATTGGAATGGAGCCAAGGTCAGGTTTGTTAAACTGACTGAGAAGTTCACCTCCAATGTTGCAGCCCCATTGCAACAAGAAATTCCTCAGGCTGAAGCATCTGCTCAGCCAACTGAAGAACATGCCAGCACCGCTGATGACATTCAGGCTGCTGAAGAAAATGTGAGTTTCAGGGCTGATGACTGCATTCCAGCCGCTGATGAAATTGCCAGGGCATCCACTAGTGGTGCGCCTGAAGAAAATGAAGAGGTCAGGGCAACTGCATCAGTTGTGCCTGAAGAAAATCAACCACATTCCTCTGCTCCTCCTGCGCCTACTCCAACTCCAATCCTTCCATCTGCATCAGATGTGAAGAAGACCAAGGCTGCAGAGCGTGCAGCAGTGAGGAAAAGGAAAGCATCAACTCCTTCAGATTCTTCAGCACCGAAGAAGATGAAGAAATTGACAAGCTCATTTGCTAATCCAATTGATGCTGTTCCTGTTTCCTCCATGCCATCAAAGGAAATCGTCCCTTTTGATGAAGAATATGTGATCCCTAGCGGATCTGATGAAGAAAATCCTTCTGCTACTTCGTCAGAGCAAATGGATGAAGAAATTGAAGTGGATAAAATCCCTTCAACCCCACCGTTTCCTCGCCTATGCCTCAGTTTACTGCTGAAGAGGCCGGCGTTGAAGAAATAGAAGATGAAGACGTGGACATTGATTGTACCACACCAGTGATGAATGATGACTTTTGGGAAAGTCAGCACCCCAACTCTCCACTCTTCACACCATTGCAACAAATTCCTCAGTCCCCAGCAACTACCGTTCAAATGGGATCTAATGAAGCTCATGAAGAAATTCCAGCCACTAGTGCTGACAAAAATGAAAATGAAGAATTGAAGACCCAGGCTGCCACTGAAGAGGAACCAGAAATTCCTCAGCCTAAAGAACCTGAGATTGTGATTCCTGAGGTTGTAATGCAACTGACTGACACTCCTCTGCCCAAGCCAAAGGATCCTTTCTCAAGGAAGCAAAAATTCAAGGCTAATGATTTCTTCAGCGAGCACGTATTCTTCACTGATTACAACCCCTATGACTCTGCTCGCATTAGGAAGAGGCGTTTCTGGACTGCCAGCCAGGCAAATTTTTATTCCTCGGTGTTGTTCAACAAAGACAAAGTCTTCGATCATGAGCACATTCCTCACGTGGATATGGAATCTCTGCCGTGCTTCGTGCCAGTCCTCAGTGTTCTTTACGACGCTGGACTGTTAAATTTCTGCACTGATATATGTGATTGGAATGAAGAGCTCATAGTTCAATTTTATGCAACTCTGCACATCACCGGAGACTCTGAAGATGTGAATTCATGGGTGCTGGACTGGATGTCTGAAAATACTCACTACAAGGCACCAGCTACTGAATTGCTTCGTGCTTTGCCTCTCAGTCCTCCCCTTGAAGCTGCTCGTTGCGTCTACAGTGAACCTGAGCTTACAGATCACTATATGCAAGTGCTGATGAAGCCATTGAAGCCAAGTCAGGCCCCAAGAACTAAATTCCTTGTGAAGGAATTGTTATATGTGCCTCGGACTGTCTATTGCATTCTGACGAAGACATTGAGTCCTATCAAGGGCCACGACTCGAATGAAGAAGAAGTCGTTGGCATCATGAAGAATCTGCTTTTCAATATCATTCATGGCGTTCCCGTCAACTTCCATGATTTCTTCATGAGGACTCTGGCCAATGTCGCAATGTCACCATTTGAGTTGAAGCATTATGCTCTGTGGATTATGAGATTCATCAGAACAAGGTCTTCACTCAACTACAAAGCTGATACACTGAACCATTGCAGCTACTTGCCCCCGATTGAAGTTCTCAAACGGACATTTTCCTTAGCTGATGAAAAGGGCAAGGCTACTGCTATTATTGATGAAGGCATTCGTCCATTGGATGGTCACTTTCGCAAGGCTGCATCCTACTCCACCAATGATGACTCTGCCACCCATGACGCTGCCGCCAATGCAACCAAGCCAAATCCTCAAGGCACAACTCCCAGGGTGATGACTGACCGTGAGCTTCTCCTCAGTCTTCACCAGAAGGTTGATCGCAATCCCAAATGGGTCAAGCGTCAATTTGGTTCAATTCTTCACAACATGACTGCTACCCACAATGCAGTGAAGAAAAACCATTACTACCTTCATGAAACCCTCAACCGTACCTGGGCTGTTCTGTCGCACATTTATAGCGCAGAAGATCTAAAGAAAATGGGTATCAAGGACGACTTTGACTGGTCTGCACCTCCACCGAAGAAATACAAGAAGGTCAAGGTTCCGTCCTTGGTGGCCAGCTCCTATTCTTCATCGCGTGACACTGACGAGCATGAAGACTTGGACGACACTGCGGTAGGCCCTACATCAACAAACGACCCCAACAACGTTGGCGCTCCTTCATCAACTTGATATTCTTCAGGGGCGTTAGTCCTCATTTTTGAACCTTTTGGTCATTCGATGACAAAGGGGGAGAAATTTGAGTTAGTCTTCAAGCGGGTCTATCTATATGGGCGTTTTTTTCTAAGTTACAACTCTCGTTCTTCTGATGACTTTGTTAGATCGAGTTGTAAACTTAAACTCTATGGTGGCCTGATACTTTTGCTGTTTCTTCTGCATGCTTATTCCTCGTTAATGTTATTGCACGCATGCTGAATTACATCAGTCACCGTATTTCATCATGCATTTCAAATTCTTCATATATTATGTCAAATGCGTGTATGAATTACAAGATATAGGGGGAGATCTCCATGATTTTACTCTTCAAGTGTGCATTGCTTCAAAAGAAAATTCCTCACTATGCACATCTCCAGGGGAAGTTCTTCTATATCTTGCAATCAAATTCCTCAATATCAGTATTTACACTTCATATGTTTATCCCCGTTGAAAACTTAACCTATATTGTCATCAATCACCAAAAAGGGGGAGATTGTAAGTGCATCTAGTGCCCCTTAGTGATTTTGGTGTATTGAAGACTTATAGGTTAAGGGACTAATGTGTTTATGAGTGTACACAGGTCTATAAGTCTATGAGGAGTTTGATATTTACAGAGAAAGTCGACCTCTAAAAATGAAGTTCTTCGACTGAAGACTTTGGATTTCTGAAGACTTTCTGAGGACTTTGAAAGTGAAGAAATTGGTGTGACCTTGAAGACTTGGTATTCATTTGAGAAACATGAAGCGTGAAGACTTTTGTTTTCGTAGTTTCATTTTCCCTTTCTTGAGTCATAGGAAACACCGTACTGTTAAAGGGGGTCAAGGAAATACTAAGGAAAAATTTCCATGTGATGCTCAACTCAAAATCCTACACCTACCAATCCCTTCGAGTGAAGCCTTTGGAAATCTCATACAGTTCAGTCATATTGTTCAGTGACAGAGACGAAGTTCTTCTGGTCTCTGAGGAATTTGTTCTGACTGAGGAGTTAGGAATTCGCCAGTGCGGATTGCCTACACAGTGAGGAACATGATAGCCCTGAGGAATTTGATACTCAAATTTCCGACCGTTGCTGTGCTATGCGCCAGCTGTCCCAAAATATCTACCCACCTAACGGTCATATCATTGAAGGGCATTTATGTCTTATCATGTCGGGCTGCTCCCTAGGCTATAAATAGCCGCCCCCTACAACCACTAGCCGGTTAGCTGCTCCGAGAGAAACTGACACTTGTCATTTGAGAGCATCCCATCCTCCAAGGACTTTGAGCGAAAATCATCAAGTGAGGAAAACCCAAACCCAAACACCTACAAACCCAAAGTGATTGAGCATCACTGAAGAGATTGATCCTACGTGGATCCGACGCTTGTTACCTTTGAAGACTGTGCTTCTTCCAGACGGTTAGGCGTCATGGTCTAGAGCATCCAAGAGGAATTGTGGATCGCCGAGTGACCGAGTTTGTGAAGTTTCGGAAGTCACCTGAAGACTTACCACGAGTGATTGGACGAGGTCTGTGTGACCTTAGTTCAAGGAGAATACGGTGAGGACTGTGTGTCCGGGACTGTGTGTCCTCAGGTTTAAATACCTAGCCACTCCAACCAGATGTACAACTGAGACAGCAGTTGGAACTGGTCTACCAAATCATTGTCTTCACCAAGCCAACTGGTTCTATTTCCTCAACTCTTTCATTTCCTCATAACCGTGTTGTGCACTTATTCATATCTGTGTTTGAAGACTTTGACTAAAGACTTTCTCAATTTCCTCAGTTCAATTTCTTCAGTCTGTTTGTCTTCATCCTGTGTTATCCTGTGTTTACGCTTTCAGTACTCTGTGACTGTCTTCATTTCATCATGATGACCATGCTTGTGTTCTGCTATGCATAATTTTGAGTACTTATTCCGCTGCAAGTAGTTCTTCGCTAAGGAATTTCCTCACTGGCAAATTCCTCAGTGAAGAATTCATAAAAATCGCCTATTCACCCCCCCTCTAGTCGATATAACGCACTTTCAATTAGCAGAGGGTTACTGTAGCTTAACTATCCGGGCATCACACTTATACATGCTCCAGAGCTTTGTTAGGCACATCTTCAAATACTGTGGCCACTCTTGATCAACCCACTCCAAGTAAGAACACTTCCGTTCATCCTATAATATTTAAACCTAGATCAGTAAGAATTGTAGGGGAAATGGGTTTATAGCAACATAGAAAATCACCAATGCTTATTTTGAAAAACTGAAGAAACATGTTAATTATGACATATCTTCTCAAAAAGATCAATGTGAAAATGAAATAATTGGTACTGAGACAACAACCAAATTCTGGAACATCAGAAGCTATAATTAACTACAACGACACTACAAGTTCTTACTCATGTAAAATAAATAACGAATTGAACATTTTATGAGGAAGGTAAATATAACTGCAATAGCATAGCGACGGTGTTTGGATGACAACAAATTGATACTAACAGGTGTGTACATGCACAAATTTAGGAGCATAGAACTAATAGCACTAAGGCCGTCCACTGTGTATGCCAAAACTGGGGTAAAGACAACTGTTGTTACATCTCGCAGGTGCCCTGCACTGGCGAGCTGATGCAGCGGAAAAAAAATCAGGGACCCGGACTCTGAAGCACGTAGTTGCTCCGATGCCCAGTTCCTTCGTGCCATAAAAATTTAGTATTTTACTGCTTGGCTGCTCGGATGTGTGGACCAAAGTTGGCTGCACAAACTGCTGAAGCGGTGCCAAATAATTTTCTAATGGCACCGCTGATGAGATGGCAACAATTTAAGATGCTAGGTACAAACTGTGACACTGTCTTAGGATGCGTTTGGTTGAAGGTGTGGTATGAATGGTTTGGGGCCGTGACAGTGTCTGAATCACATCTAACAAATGATTTGTAACAACGAAAAAGGGTCTAACCTTCTCTGCACATGCCAGAAACTTCCTCCCACTGTCCACAGAATCAAACGCAACTAGCTTCACACATGGAGATTGATGGTTACAACGAGCAGATAGATCTTCAGCCACCCCGCTCCATTCGTTGCCACTGATGGTCTTAGGGAGCTACAAGAGGAAGAAACGACTAAAATCAACCTCTGGGTAAAAATCCTTCATTCCAAGTCATAGCCCAAGAGAGAGAAGAGAGGCATATCCGGGTGGTGAAGGAGTAGTCGCCGGAGGAGGAACTGCTGGAGATGTCTTTGAAGAAGACCATGGAGACCCCGGTGGTAGGATGCGAGGGGGCGAGAGCGAGGAAGCGGCTTTAGCTTAGCAAGGAAGGAAGGAGGAAACAGGGGAAATGTGACTTGTGGTCGGGGAGAAAAGGGGGTGGAGAAGGGGGGAAGGGGGGGGGGGGTAGATATTTTGGCGGTAGGCCAAAATTTTGGAAATGTGGAGAGAAACTTTGCGCGCGGTGCCGCCGGACCATTCACTTTAAACGATTGTGTGCATCACAAACGATTCTTCTGCTTTACGCGCATGGGATGAGTTTGATAATTCAAAATTTGGTGGAAAT